>NC_092139.1:11756641-11774141 GCF_043159975.1 Macaca nemestrina | reverse complement strand
AATAGGAGCACAAGGCTCATGTATCCATAGATGCCTGGCATGGAAGCAAATGACCAAGATAAACAGAACACTAGCCAATAGGGAGTAGTGAGAACTGTGGAGTGCTGCAGGCCCCAGTCCCTTTTAATGTGCACCATGGCTTCTCAACTCCAGCTTGTAGTTACCATGCAGGAATCCATCATCTATGCTGCCAGATCTTCTGGTTTCTCCATGGATTCACAAACCTACATTTCAATTTCCTAAGCAGCACAAGTCAAGTAAATCACATGTGGTACCTAAATTCAATGTAAACTGCCCTTTTATAACCTCAAATTTAGAGACACATGTAGTCCTTCATTCTTCATTCTTTCTTATCATTTTCTTTGGTACAGGTCTAAAATAGCATCATTCTAGTATTAATCTGTCATATTGGGCGGTGGTGGGGCAGGGTGCTATGGTTTATTTTGTTTGGGGTCAAACGTGAATGAAAAATAAAAATAGGACTTTTCTGAGTTAATAGAGTAGGAGTGGGGAGAATTAGAGGGGAAAAATGAATATCAGTATAAATATTTGAGCACCTACAATGTGCACATTCTGGAAATCCATGAGTGAACAAAGTTGATGACGCCCTCATGGCTCTTGTAAACATGTATTTCTCAATAATTCTTTAATTGCCGTCGTGACTGGTGCTGCAAGAGTAAAGGGAGTTGGCATTGAACTTGATACTTGAAGGCTTAGCAAGAGTTAACCAGGCTGAAGTGGCCTGGTGTGGCAAGGAACTTTGCCAAGAAGGCCTTGGGTGCAGAAGTCTTGAGGTTGGAGAGAGCAGGTGCATGAACAGAGGAAGGTTGGCACAATCGACTCCAGTGAGAAAGAGAAAGATGGTAAGGAAGGAGGTTCAGAAATCAGATTGGGTTTCAAGGACACATGAAAGTGTTTGGTCTTTTTAAAAAGATGACTTGCAATGTGGCAACTTGGCCATAAAGAGTTAACAAAAAGAGGAGTATGGCATGAGTATAGGCCCTTCAAAGTGAAAGACAGGAAGAAGCAGAAAACATGGGTTGGATAAAATAATTTCTTGGTGATGACATTAGCATGGAATAGTTACCATCTTGGAGAAGGTGCTAGAAGATACAGGGGAATGATAAGAGTCATCTAAGAAAGAAATGTGTGTTTGTGTGTGTGTGTGAGTATGTATGTATATTCATGTGTGTGTATGTATGTATACTCATGCGTGTATGTATGTATAAGCATGTGTGTATGTGTGTGTATGTATGTATACTCGTGTGTGTGTGTGTGTGTGTGTTCGTATTTCTGGCATATCCAGATATCCAGTTGAGTATTTGCAGAGTGATGTGAGCATGACATGGTTAATGATTAAAATCCAAATTAGGTTTCATCAGGAAAATTAAAATAATTTAAAAAATAACAATACAACACAGCAGATAGTCTGGCTGTGTTTCCTACTTTTATTCATAATACTAATTTATATCATTAGAAATTATGTGTAAGGGTGTCTACCCTATCAAGCCTATATTTTTAAAGAAGAAAGCATTTTGTATTTCACACCAAGAAACCAATTTCACTGAATTGTATGTGGGTTAATATTAATATTCAAGGCAAAAAAGACTAATTTAAACCAATACATAACTAACCTTGATATTAGAATTGAGAATGAAAGCCCAGTTTAGAGCGTTGAGCATGATTTTCTTAATGATATGAACAGTGTGTTTAGTCTTTATGAAGAAAAAAATCAAGAGAAGAAACACTGGATAGAAAGAGGAGAGAAGGAAGTAGGTAAAGGCGTTTCAGGAATATAGTTAATTGAGTAATTGGGGATTGGGTGTCACTTGAACTTAAGCCTGTGGTTAATTCATGGCTTATTCTTCAGGAATGACATTGGCAGGGCAGTTATTGGAATAATGAATTGCTCACTTGTCCTGGGCAAATAGAAAATTCCCCTGGTTGAATAAAATAGTGGGAGGAGGCATTTGATAGGCTTATAATGGCTTAAGAGCCAGGGTGAGGGTTCTTCCCCCACCCTGGCAGTCAGAAAAGAGAACTTTGGGGGATTGGATATTTTCAACAAAGGGGCATAATTAAGAAAGGATTATAATCACCTTTTTTTTTTTTTTAAAGGGAACTGACATTGATACTTAAAGCATTTTCAAAATGAACGTCAAAAACAGAGCTAAACAGCAGAATATTAAGTCAAGGTAGGGGGGTGATATAATAAGGAGTTTGAGGAATTTTAGAGGAAAAGTAGTCGATATAAGGGTCGAGCTAGTCAAGTGTCAATTATTCCAGTTTTAAAAATTGAGTAGCATATCCCCTTATTCATGGGAGTACATTCCAAGACCCCCAGCAGATGCCTGAAACCTCAGATCATACCGAATCCTATACATGTTATGTTTTTCCTATACAAACGTACCTGTGCTAAAGTTTAACTTATAAATTAGGCACAGTAAGAGATTAACAACAACAATAATAAAATAGAACAATTATGATAATATACTCTAGTAAAAGTTATTTGAATGTTGTCTCTCTCCTGTCTCTCTCTCTCTCTCTCTCTTTCTCTCTCTCTCTCTCTTTCTCTTTCTCTCAAAATATCGTGTACTGGCTGGCATTGTGACTTACACCTATAACACCAACAATTTGGGAGGCCAAGGCAGGAGGATTGCTTGAGCCCAGGAGTTCAAGACTAGCCTGAAACACCAGTGAGATCAATCTCTGCAAAAAAAAAAAAAAAAAAATTAGCTGGGCATGGTGGCATGTGCCTGTGATCCCAGCTACTCAGGAGGCTGAGGCTGGAGGATCGGTTGAATCAGGGAGGTTGAGGCTGTAGTGAGCCGTGATCATACCACTGTACTCCAGCCTGGGTGATAAAATGAGACCCTACTTCAAAAAAATCCACACACACAAAAAATAAAAAACATACAAGCAATATTCTGTACGGTGCCCACCTTTCTTTTTCTTGTGATGATGAGAAATGATAAACTGTGTGCAAAGAGATGACATGATGAAGCGGGACAGCTCAGGATTTCATCACGCTACTCTGAAAGGCACGTAATTTAAAACTTAGGAATTGTTTATTTCTGGAGTTTTCCATTTAATATTTTTGAACCATAGTTGACCACAGGTAACTGAAACCGCAGAAAGCAAAACCACAGATAAGTGGGGACTACTGTAAAAAGAGAAATCATTCCATAAACTTTCAATGTTAATTTTTTTGGCCCCGAAGTTTAGAAGATTCAGAGGAGAAAGATTTTCCCAGTCAAAAAGCTTCTGCCCAAACTCAGACTTTTCAGATATCTTGTTGAAGGCAGATGTCTATGTTATTTCAATGGCAAATGGCAGACCCCTGGACCAACCACCAAAGATACTCAATTATGTCCATTAATACAGTGAAGGGACTAGAAATTCTTTACCCAAAATCCCCCCCCCACTTCCAAAAAAAGTCCTAGATTGAGAACTCTGTGGATTTTTGTTTGTGTGTTTGATTTTTTTCTAATATGACTTCATGGCATCTTGTGTTTCGGGGATTATCTAAACTATATCATCATCACTGTCACTGTCATTGTTGATTCTCTTAGTCTTTTAGGGCGGAAAAAAAAGGCTTTTGTCCGTGGGTCTACCCTCCCCTTCTCACCTACCATTTTCTCCTCATCCTCCTATGTAAATACTGAGCACCGACTCTAACCACAAAGCCAGTCATTCAGGATCCATTGCCGCAGACCGGATGCTGCAGTCTTTTGGATGAAAACCAGGAATCTGGATTCCTAACCGGAACCCTGGAGGATGGTTATACAGGTTGAAGTTTGAGAACATCCCTCTATTCCACCCACCACATTGCATCACATGGCAGGATGAGAAAAGATTGATCTTTGAACAATTCCCCATTTTGATAGGATCATCAAAATCCTGTCTCCACAATCCTCCATGTCTAAACACACACTCCTAAAGGAAGCATAGTAAAACAACGACAACAATAACAAAAAACACGGCACTGGTAACTCAGAGCGGAAAACATGGCTCTGCTGTTGAGTGGTTAGGACCAGCTGGATGCAAGATCCTTTGGTCGGATTTTGTGTGTGCCCAGCCTGTGAGCTTCAGGAAGGAGGTCAGTTGGTTTCTTTTTCTTGGCCAACTAGATTGGAAACAAAACAAAACAAAATAAAATGCTGATATGCTGAGTTATGACAAACTGAGACAGATGTCATGAGAGGAAAAATGACAGCTTTACTGCTGCAGTGATTACAAAAAACATAGCAAATTAACCACCAATATGGCTTTGTATGTAGAGTGAAACAACTTCATTGCATTGTACATTGATACCCTAGAACATATTTTAGGAGTGTCACACTTGAAAAGCTGAAGATTTTCCCCAAATTGCCATTAATATATATTTTTTATTTTTTCAGTTTTATTTTCCACCCAACTGAAAGCTGAAACTAGAATTTTTGTTCCTCCCTAGAAAAATTTTATTTCGTAGAGTTGGACATTTTCTTTATTAGGTTGTCTCTGTAAGAGTTACTTAGCTATAATAAAACAGTCGTATTTATAACTTAATTAAATCTGGCCATTTAAACAGAAATACTTGTAAGTAATACCAATAAAATTAAAAAAGTGAATATCATATTTGATAAGTTTTACCAGCTTTCTTTATTAGTGTCCTTTATGTAACTCAGGGAAAAAAATATACTGATCCAGCTTGGCTTGAATTTTACTGTGAAAAATCCTCAGATGAGTTAATATTTGTTTGCTGTGTTTTAAGTTATTGAGCTAAGCAGGGGTGTCACGAATGAATGTACAGTTTGTGCACTGTGCAAGGCTGCCATATCTCAAGAGCTCCAATTCATATCCTGGGATCCTCTTTTGGTTCCACTTTCAAATACCACAACTGTAGCTGAGAATCTCACTTTTAATGCCAACAACAAATTATTAATACCTTTATTTCTAATGTAACAATGGCCAGATAAGTAAACCCAAAGTTTTAAATAAAACAGGACCAACAGTGTTCATTCATCTAATCCAACATGATTACATTATTAATAAGAAGCCAGGACCTTATTTTATGCTATCTAATTCTAATAGTTCAGAACCAGCAGACTTACTCAGTTTTGATCAGACTATGTATTGACCAAACACATTTCTGAAATGAATTTTTTTGAATATCAAAGAGTACACAGGAGTATGTGGAAAATTAGGGTAGGAGCATAGTAGGATCTCAAGAAATGTTTGTTTCATGGTTAATTAAATAAACAGATGGCTGAATGACCATATATTCCTTTTATATAAGGAGGAAAATTAAAATTGATCTGTAATCGCCCCAGAGTCAGTTTTAAGGGCTGTTTTCTTTATGCTGGGAAAACTGAACAACCCCTTAGCTGCCTTTGGAAGCCATACCTTTTGGCTAAAGAGTGAATGGTTCAACTTCTTTGAGTCAGTCCCCATCTGCTTTCCCAACAGCATTATTCTTTTCTGTGCCTGGCAATGGTCAATGCACTTTACAAAACAAAGTTATGAGGTAGGTACCATTGTCACCACATTACGGATGAGAAAAGGGAAGCACAGAGAATTGAGAAACGGGGTCTTATGCTAGTCGGTGATACAGCTGGGATTTGATCCACGATATCTGGTTTCAAAGCCAGTGTTCTTGACCACTGCACTATGGCCCATGACTGTTCAGAGATCTATTCATACAGATTTATACTTCAGTGTACAATATTTCAAGATAAACAGTCCTATAGTGAATCAGTGCTACCCAGGGCTGGCCAGAGGTCTTGCATCCTAATTACCAGTGGGGTCACTTTGATATCCAGTAGGCACCCTTGGGTCCATTTGTCTGACTTTATCACCTTCCATTCTTGTTTCTCATCTCTGTTTCTGTTCAGTTAGCCACCAATCGGCCTTCTCTGGTCCCTTACGCCTGGGTGTGTTCCGTCTCCTCACTACTCAGAACATGGTCCGCAGAGCAGCAGTATCAGCATCATCTGGATTCGTTAGGAATGCACAATCTCAGGCCTCTGCCAACCTAGATGAATCAGGATTTTCTTTTAGCAAGATCCCCAGGTGGTTCAAACATGCTTTAAAGCTTGGAAAGTTTGGGTGTGGTACCCATTTTCCAGAACCCCAAGCAGTTGGACCAATTTGGAACATTCCCTTGGTTTGGGAAGGTTCGCTTCTCCATTTCACTCTAGGACTTCCTTGTTTTCTTCAACAGGCCCCCTTTACAGCCCTAACCAACCACACACACACACACACACACACACACACACACATGCATGCACACCTACACACATGCACAGATGCACCAACACATGTGCATAAGTACACATCTTGGGAAGGCAGTTTTCTTTTCTCGCTCATGTCTCAGCCTGCCTTGGCCCTTCCCAGCTTCTCTCTCTGTCCCTTGGACCTGACACTTTAGCTAAGATCGCTCCTCTCCACAACAATGGATCCCACTCTAAAATTTCAAAAAATGACAAAATGCTGGGGAAATTAGCTCCAGGTTACTCTCTCTTTTGCTGTGCCAAACAAAGACATTAAACTGAAACAAGACAAAGTACCCTAGCTGATAACTATCCCTTTATGATCTCAAAAAAAAAAAAAAAAAAAGAATAGGGTTTAGCACATTTTACTTGATAAAAAATTCACTATATTTTCTTCTTGTTTTTCTTGTTTCATCTCGGTGTGATTGGAGGAGTTTTAGTATAGCTTTATAGTATATATAGCTTTTTAGTATAGCTTTAGTTTTAGTATAGCTTCACAGAGTAATATTTATAGATCACTTCAGATTTTGTGACCATTGCAGCACAAATGTTGGGTGATCAGCCATGTCTTTCTCTCCTTTGAGTCACCTACTCTCTGGAAGATTTTATTATCGCAATTAAAACAAGAGAAGTAAAGAAGTAAAGTCTTCCCCACAGGCTCTACTTGTTAATGGAAGCTGGCTTCCAAACTCTCACATCCCTATTTGCCCTCAATGGTTTCTGAGCTTGAGCATTTTTTTGTTATACAAATACAGCCAGCTTTATGAAGAGGAAATACATAGAGACAAGGTACTAAAGAATTTTAAATGACACTACCCTCGAACTTCAAGTGTTCTCCATAAGAACAGGAAACGGTCCTCAACATAGGTTAATTTAACAAGTATTTATAGTGTGTGGTCCTTGTCCTCCAGACTGGGCGAGAGTTCTTGTCATCCACTCTTTGCTACCGCACCAGTAGACACTACTTTAAGTAGTTGTTTGTGGAATTATTAATATCATCCCTTTAATTGTGGTCTAATAGGACCACATCTGTTTTGTTCACCATAAGATCCCCAGAAACCAACACAGTGGTGACGACTACATGTGATAACTTATAGTAAGTGGCACTAAGCAAAGAGAAAGCATAGGCTGATTACATTTATTTAAGCATCAATTATAGCTTTCTATTGCCTATGTGGTTTTAAAAAAATCTCCTTTCCTTTGCATTCAGGCTCATTTATTCATTCAAATAGTATCTATGACACTCCTACTGGGTGCCAGGTAGAGTTGAATCCACTTGGGATAAAGGGATAGAAACAAAAGACAGTGCTTCCTGCAGCCATGGAGCTTGCTTTCAGTAGTCTGGGAACTCCTCAAGGTCAGGGACAGGGACTTAATATTTTCATATCGTTCCAAATCCTGCTCCCCTCCCCCTCCCTGAAGCCCCAGTCCAGTGCTTCGTACAGAATGAGTCGTCTGTTTGTTTGTGTGGAATGAATGGATACATTCTGTAAAGTCACCCCTGTGTTTAAAACTCCCAGTGACTTCCCAGGCTGCATTTAAAGCCTAATTCTTTGCCCTTGTCTCTCCTCTGCCCACCTCCCCACCTCTCCAGTGTGGAGTAGCGCCATCCCCTCTCTCGCTGCCCCACACTGCATGGTGGCCACTGTCTTTCCTTCTGTGTCTGAAAACAGCTGGCCCCATTCTGTCTTCTCAGTTTTACACTTGCTGTTTTCCTGATTCTTCCCATGGCCTGGCTTCTCCTCATCATTCTCACTATCACCGCCTCCGAGAAGCCCTCTGTAATCACTTCGCTGAACTGATCTCTTCTTTTCCTAGATATCCTCTTTCAACCTTTTCAAATTGCATTTTCCTCATAGCATTTATCATTGTGTGAAATTATCTTGTTGTGTATATTTCCTCTCTTGTATGGGAGCAGTGGTTCTCAACTGGGACCATTTGCATCCCAGGGGACATTTTTTATTATCACAACTGGGGAGAAGATGTCACTGGCTTCCAGTGTGTAGAAACAGAGATGCTGCCAAATGTCCTACAATACACAGAACACCCCCACCTCCCCCTAGCAAGTAATTATCTTTGGTAACAATGTCAACACTGCCAAGATGAGAACCCCAGGATAGAATTCGCACAATGAGGATGGGGCCTCTTCGGTCCGGTTCTTGTCAGTGTTCTCACGGTCTCAAATAGTGTCTGGCACAGCACACTCCTTTAGCCAATGTTTGTGTCATGGGTACATTAAGTGCTATATTAAAATATAGGAGGGTAATGTGACTTGGGGGCCTCTGCCTCATTATTTTGGAAGAAATGGAATCAGAATTCAATGCCATTAGACATTCTCTAGTGAAATGATGCCGTTAACTCACTGATGATCATGCTGCTGGGACAGGATGGGAGGGTGAGAAGCGGGGGAAAGGGGTGCTTCTCTCACCTCTATTCTTAAGGATGCTGCGAAGTACACCTTGCCCAGTGTTCAGGGGGCTCAAAGTAAAGACAGCACCTATCTGTGTCATGACAAGAGGTTGTGCTAGAAAGGGAAGAATTTTTAAAAATAATAAAAATCCCGATTTAATGATAAATAATCATGCTCTGCCTCTGACATTAAAGGGCATCATTGTCTCGACTCAGCGATGTAAATCACTGTAATGGACGAATCCTTTAAAAGTAACATGGAATTTAAAAATGGAAAATATGAGGACTGCGCAGGATGACTGTGAAAATCATCCGTTTATTATCTAGGTGTGCTTAATAATCCGCTGCCTGGGGAAGATTCATTTGCTAACCCCGAGGAATGGCTCATTTTCCAATTCAATCATTCAGGCAAGCACTGCCTAGGACTTCTCTTCCTCCTCTCTTCCCCTCCCCACTCATGACTTCTTTCGTCACTGTCTAGAAAGAGTCTATCACTGCCATAACTTCCATTAAAGCCTCCACTAAACAGTTTCAAAAGAACAAGGTGGGTTCACCACGAACTGGTGCAGTTAGCAACAAATCAGCCTTTAATTGGCGAGAATGACTCATTTGAAAGGGATTATTAGCTGAATGTTAATTGATTAGTGGAACTAAAGCAATTAAAGTGAACAGAGCCTTAGCCTTTCTCCACCCATCCTCAACGCAGGCATCTTCCCACCATGTGACTCACTCTCTGTAAGGTGTGAGCATTCCTGGTCTGTAGAGAAATGGGTTTTCCTTTCTATGGTTTCCAGAATTTTGTGAGAGGCTTTGAAATCAAGAAATGGAAATCAAGTAAATACGTGCAAAAAGACAATCTACTACCTGATATGCCTGTATCAGATAGAATGGGCTGGATTATGCTGCTGTAACAAACAGCCCCTAAATCACAACGACTTAACACATCAAACGTTGACTTTCTGTTCACGCTACTCATCTACCATTAGTTCAGGGTGGCGGGCTCCACGTTGCATGCCCATAAAGCTGACCTTGTATAATACACAACCCCCAGATCACAATGACTTAACACAACAGAAGTTTACCTTTCACTCGTGAGTTGCAGGTAGGGGGCTTGCTTATTTTCATCACCAACTGCTAAGGAGACAGGGACGTTATTCTCTACCATGGACTTGGAGGAGAAGGAGAATGGAAATAACTGTAAGAAACCCTGTTCATTACCCCAGTGCCTAGTGCCTTCTACAATTAAAGAACATTAGTCATCATCATGTTCCCTTCCCCAACAATTGACACCATTATTGAGGTTTGCCTATGTTCAGATCTGTGCTCATTGCTTTACATGCAGTAGCTCATTGAATTTTCGCAACAGCTCTGTGGCATAGAGAGCACTGTAAACCTCATTTTCTGAAATGAGGCTCAGGACAATTAATAACTTGCCCATCATCTCACCTAGTAACTTACAGAGCTGGTTTGATCGCTAGTTTGCTTGACTCCACAGCCCATGACATGCTACAAGTCGTATTGAAATAAGTCCTCTCTGTCTTTCTCTCTGAGGATCTCTCAAAGTGCAGTGGATGTAATTCTGGTGTTTCACAACATGATTTTACATAGCACATGGGCCAACATTTTTTTCTTTAACAGTTGATATGTATTGTAATGTGTATGTGAAAAGATATAACTCGTGGCAAAATCACAATCTAATAGATATTATTGCTTAAGTTGAGGCTTAACTGAATTTTTAAGTTTAAAAATAGTCAAGTTTTAAAATTAGGTAAATATAAGAGTGGTACATAGATTTAGGGGAAAAACATGAAAGTGGTACACAATTAATGGAGGTTTGAAAATATGAATCTTTTCACATAAACAATCCATTGAACAGCCTAATATTTACTAAGATTGTCTGTGGGCTAGAGAATACTTCAACATCTCCCACTTTGGGAAGTATTTATCATCTTCCTTTTAATGCATCTTCACCCCAATGGTTAAGAACTTTCTTTTCTGTGCTTCAGAAATATGTTGTATAGTTTAGGAGCAATCATATTGTATCGTAGTTATCTAATGTGCCTCTCTTTCGCAATAGACTATGTAACTTTCATGGGATTTTATTAATCTTGGTATTTTCAGCTCCTGATCCAAATAGATATTTTACAATAAAATCATGGGACTTACCTATGTGGAGTACGCAATGCCGTGAAAGGGGGATGAACATCGCATCAGTAGGATTCTGCTGCAAATAACAAGGAAAACATCACATTCAAACTGGTTTATAAGAAATTTACTGGCTCATGTAATTGAAAAACCCCAAAATCATGTATACATCAGGGAAGGCTTGCTCTAGCAGCTGGACAATATCACCAAGAAGACAACGTCTTTCTGTTTTCCTACCATTGTTGCGGCCTCAAGATGGCAGCTAGAAGGCTCTGGAGTTATAAACTTCCTCATTCACATCCAACAGGAAAGAGAAAGTGTCTTTTTCCTGTCTTTCCCAGCAGTTTTGTAGACAATCACTGGGAATAGACCACCTTATGTCATATACCAAGTTCCCAAACCATTACCAGTTTTCAGGGGCATGAAGTGAGCTCATTGGCTTGGTCAAGGTCACCTGCTCCACTGCTAGTCCTGGAAATGGGGTCTGGGTTTCCAGAATTCTGCAGAGGATCTAAAGGAAACCAGGAGCTAACAGAAGCGGGGAGGGCAGGACAGCAGGTAACAAGAAACATGAATCTGACTCCAGTGAACTGGAAGCATTTTGTAACTAGCATTTAATGCCCCTGTGTCACCTTGAAAGCGATGACTTTGCCTTTGTCCCATCACAGGTCACCACGGCCTTTAAATCAGATTACCTAAAAGCAGTGTTGAACTTTAACACAGCTTTCCATATGCTGTGCTTCCCGTAGGCAGGATTTTGCATTTGTACTATTTTATCCAGCCTCTTTTCCTGGTTTCATTTTGCATACCATAAAGATCATGAAAAAGCTTAATTCAGGACACAACTCTTAGGTTCTCAACTCTACACTGAGATCCTGTTTTGTTTCACCTTGCTATAAACGTCTTCCCCAATTTATCTTTCTATTCATTTTTCTGGATGTTTGTCCAATTTAAAAATACGTTAGGATTATTTTTAGATCCTAGTCATTAGTGCTATGAGACTGTTTTCAAACAGATTTATTCTTTTCTCTCATTTTCTCAGTATTTGATTCCTTACTTAAAGTGCTTTTCTCCTGTCAGGCTTTTTACAAATCTAAACATTGAGAGGAAAAACTGAGGGAAAGGACCAATTCTCTATATTTGTGTAACTGTAAGAAAAATGTGCCCTACTCTTTTCTGGCCACTTGGCACATAGGTTACAGGTCATGAACTATTCGAAGGCCTGCAGTTCAAATGAGATCCACAGATCTGGGATGTTCCTCCCAGGCTGTGTTTAAAATAAACAAGTGTTAGTTGCCGATTTTTTTTTTTCTTTTAAAGGAGACTTCATTGAAATTTCGGGATATTTTATATACAAATCTAGAATCTAGCCTTCTTTAAAACTTGATTTGAAAACACTGAAGCCACTATCCTATATGGCAATAATTGGGTGGAGCTTTCACCATTTGGGCTTACAACTCCCACTGTGACTGCTGGGACGAGGCTCAAACTTCTGAAACTCTGTCCAAGGAGAGGAGAATAGCTACAGTTTCTTACTGAGGAGATGGAGTGGTATCAGGGGGTTGGGACAGACCCTTGTTGTTGAATGTCCAGAGGCGGTGCCTGTGATGTTGACCCCATAGGTGAGCTCATGTGATGTAATGGTCAGGTCTTGGCCTTTATGTGAATCTACTATATATTCCGCCACTCTGGAATTACATCCTCGTGGGCAAGTTGCCCACTTCCTCCAAGCCTCCGTTTGTGTTTGTGAAATGAGGACAGTCTTACAATCTATTCATAGAATTGTTTTAAGAATTAAATGAATCCATGAGTCCACAAAGCATTGAGCACAGGACTTGTCCAGTGGAGAAAGTCTCATGAAGGTTGGTTATCACTCTCTTCGTGTATTAGTCTGTTTTCACACTGCTATAAAGATACTACCTGAGACTGGGTAATTTATAAACAAAAGAGGTTTAATTAACTCACAGTTCTGCATGACTGGAGAGGCCTCAAGAAACTTACAATCATGGTGGAAGATGCAGGGGAAGCAAGGCATGTCTTACATGGTGGCAGGAGAGAGAGTACACAGGGGAAACTGCCACTTTTAAAACCATGAGATCTCGTGAGAACTCCTGCACTACCATGAGAACAGCATGGGGGAAACCACCCCCATAATCCAGTCATCCCCCACCGGAGTCCCTCCCTCGACATGTGAGGATTACAATTCAAAATGAGATTTGGGTGGGGACACAGAGCCCAGCCATATCACTTCATCGCCATCGGTCCTTGTGTTATTACTACTTCTATTATTTTTGGTCCATTTTAATTTTTTATTCTAGTTCTTCCTTTCTCTAATCTCCTTTTTTCTCAGTCTCATTTCATTTTACTTAGCACAGCATCCTTGTAGACAAGGTGGTGGTCAATATTTGTATTTCCCAGATGGCCAACGAAAGCAGCCACGTAGACCCTAAGAGCTGTATCCTAACTCGCATTACAAGCTAGGCTCTGGTGTTCACGAAAAACCACCTTCGTTTCTGCTATTTGTAAAAAGGTCTGAAACCACTAGCTTCCTGTGGCTATTTTTGGCCCCATAAAGAGGTCCTGACTCTTGAAATACTGGTCACATTCCAATTAAACAGATTGTCATTTGCCTCCCTGGGCCAGGGGTGAGTCTCACCACTTACTTCTTGCAGGAATTCCTAAGACCGAGTGGGTCTAAGTGGGGTGCACCCCCACTGTGAAACTGAGTAGCCAAAATCCAAAGACCAGGGATAGCCTCAGGTTTACACTGTGACATTGTGTTTCTGGATAAAGAATCTGATAAAAATAAAAGAAGCTGCTGTATCTCTGTTTTCTACCAGAGAGAAATCTCCACAGTCTAGCAGTTAAGACCATAGGTTCTGGAAACAGACCTGAACTCCAACCTCAGGCACACCACTTACCAGCTATGTGATCTTAGGCTAGTATTAACCCTCAATTTCTTCATCTGTAAACGCGGAACCATATTAATGTCTACCTTTTAGGATGAGTATGTGAATGAAGTAAGGCTTGTAAAGCACTTAGCATAGGTCTGGACAGAGGGAGCTCTACACAAACATTTGTTGCTGTTATGACTGATACAAATGGTGCACCCAACCATGGCAGTTTAACACACATTTATTTCTCCCTCCTCTCCCTTCCCAACCCTTCCCCTAATGCTGTGGAATAGCACTTGGATTGAATAAAGGAGGGAAATATGGTTTTAGGACAATAACTGAACCACTTTGGATTTTTTTTGAGGGGAAGGTGTGCAGGAATTTAAGCAGCATCAGCCTCACCTAGGAACTTGTTAGAAATTCAGACTCTCAGACCCCACCCCAGACCTACTGAATCCGAAACGGGGATGATGGAACCATGCACGCTGTGTTTAGCAAGCCCCACTGGTGATTCTGATGCACGCTAGTTTGAGAACCACTGGTTTAAATGGAAGTTGGAATTCCACTGACGCTGAATCAAATTGGGTTTTGCCTTCTTTCTTCCTTTCTTCCCCTCTACTTACAATGCCTGTGTCAGCCTATTTGGAACCAAATTTCTCTGTCTCATAATGGGAAGAAAAAGCATTTCTTCTAATAATTTTCCCCTTATGATAAATATGCATCTCTGTTTTTTATTTTTCAAAAACGCCAAAAAGGTTTGGGACCAGCCTTTACCAACTCCAGCAGGAACTGATCATAAGTCCAATGAATGTATTCTTAGGAAGGACTTGCCCTAATTATCCGTGGCAGGTTCATCTGACTGTGTCTCTACAACCAAGCCATGTGCTAGATGGCAAGGGAGGAACCTGCATTTCTATGTTAAGTAACACTGATGTATCCAGATACTTGGTTTTTAAGTAGTAATTTTTTTTTAACTTTCAGGCAAGTAAAAGAAGCAAAGTATCATTGAGGCTACTTGAAGGAATCTTGGGACCTGAGTATGTTTATTAAGTATTTTTCTTCTTTCTTCTTCCAAAAAGAATTTGAGATGATTTTCCAATAAAAGACAGAGATAAAATAAAATCATAAAAGTAACATGGTGGAGGGAGAAATAGGGGCTCGTAATGAAGGAGCAGATCAGTTGTGCCAGAAAACTTAAGCTAAGAAGAGCTATTCTAAGTGACTGCAAAATGAAACTCAGAGGTCCCTGGCTGCAAAGGCAAAAAGAGAAACATGATGAGTCACAGAGCTTTTGTTCTCTAACAAGAAAGCAGATACATTCATCAGGAAAGAAAAACTATTTCCTAGCACTAGACCCTAAGAGAAATTTATCGTGGAGTTCCTTACATAAGGTACATGAGTATGTATATTTAACACAGATCTCCGGCGTTAACCGTGGGATTTATCTGTCTTTTAGGGAAGTAAATTTCAGAGCTCAGCAGGTTGACAGTGTCTGTTCAAATTTACAGTGTCAACGTGCAGTAAAGTAGCTGCTTCCCATACCACATTTTACTGGACCGTCTATCAATATTTGATCAAATTGGGCCAAAGTTTCAAACTGCCCTTAAATTATACCCAGAGAAAGTGCTTGTACATGCAGAATGCCTGAGTGGGCTTCAAAATTGAGTCCTTGTGAACGGGAAGCATCTTTGAAAAATATATCTGCACCATTTGCTCGAGTGTGAATCCTTCCTAAGAATGCTTATAAAGTAAATCTATCTGCAAATCCATAGTTGCCCATAAAAATGCCAAGCACGTGGCTTGTTTCCCCCAGGTATATAGACAATGATTTATGTGTAATCGTGTCTCTAATTGTATATACATCTAATTGTACACATATGTAACATGAATAATGTTATTCACAGAACATATGTGTTTGAATAAAATAGGAGTTCCTTTGTGTGAACCTAAAGGATCGATTGAGATGATAAAATGTCATCGTTGCTCTGACTACGTCTTCGATGTTTGTATGGAATAATTACATGAATAGGTCCAGTGGTTTTATTACCATGGCGATGCATTGGGCGTTATTGCTTCTCTTCTTGTCTAAACTGGGTTTCCAGGACTCTGCTGGAAAATGCACCTCTATAATCCTCGGATCGCCCCCCAGATCTGCTCCTGACTCCATACAAAAGTAAATTCTTACCACCTGGGAATGTTTCCCTTCAGCCTAAAACACTCTCTGTTCCATATTCTTGAAATCCCAGGACAGAAGTCTTGCTTGAATTATAAGTCTTGCTGGTTGAAGCATTGCTACATTTTTCGGGTGTATTGTTTCACCTTAATATATAAGATATTTTTACTGTCCAACGTGAGACACTTGGAGCCAGTGTTCGTGGCCTTTCAAGGCTGGTTCCTATCCCATAGTCAGAGATATAATCTATAGAGCCTTTAACTCAATGGGACATGACAGAAATTGCAGTGGGAGGCAGAATTTTCTCCAAATGTTCTTCCCCTGAATTGTTAAGCATTAAACCTCAACATAAACCTAAATGTTCAGAGATAGTTCTCTCCTTAAATATTAACCAAATGGTTTTGGCAATTTACATTTTTAGCCACTACACAGGAGTACATTCCATTTAGAAAACTAGATGTTTTAAGTGTTGGAAGATGTGACAGTGGCATTAATACTTGAAGCCATCATAGTTCAAGTTATAGTTGCAGTATTGTGCTTTAACTCTTGTTTTTTGTTTTTTGCTTTTTGCTTTTTTACGAGTTATCAAGTTCTCATGTTTCAAATGTCATTTTTCTTCCTTATAGTTAAAAACAACAACAGCCAAAGCCCTTGCAGTGAATATTTTGTGATATTCAAACCTGTGGGAAACAGGAATATCAAGGAAATTTCTCTTCTGTGGATTTGCTAGTATTGTGAAAATTTTGTGCTGTTTACAAACAAGTAAATTGTCCACTGAAACGCAGCACACCGGTGAGCAATCTGTGAGCAGTGTGGGGAATCTGACTTGAGCGTTTTCCTGAGTGCCCTCTGTTTGCACCATTAGTGTTAAATGTCTGTCAGCCTTTCCATTGTAGTCACTGTTTTTCTGGGATTTATTACTCAACTCTGAAAACCAGCTCCAGGCTACAAATTGCCGTAAAGGGGAGGCTATTTTTTTTACCCCTATTGAAGTCATGTGGGTGGGAAGGAGAAAAAGTATTCATTCCACCCCCTTACTTTTTTTTTTTTTTTTTTGAGTCAAAAGACAAAAAGGCTGTACTTATAACCAGAGTGTGTGGCTTGATATTTTATCAAAATAAATATGTACATAAATTATTATCTTATCTTAAAACTGTTGGATGATGTTGAGAGATGATCGTTAGTAGGTCAAGCCAAAACTTGGTGTTTTCAGGGGAAACTAAATCATATGTTCTGCTTTTAATCTGGTGTTTCCTGGTTTGTGTTTAAGGGAAATGTCCTTCATTGGATGAAGCTTTATTTTGTGCCTTGGAACCAGGCATATGTGATAACAGGATACATAAAAGGTGGTAATTGTCCCTGACCACAGATAATTCATGGTCTAGGTAGGAGAAGAACATTAAACCATGGTTTCCTACCATGTGCACTTGTTCTGGCAGATTTTGTTTTTATTATACCTCAAGATCTGGAGTACATGTGCAGAACATGCAGGTTTGGTTACACAGGTATACATGTGCCATGGTGGTTTGCTGCACCCATCAACCCATCATCTACATTAGGTATTTCTTCTAATGCTATCCCTCCCCTAGCCTCCCACCCCCTGACAGGTCCCAGTGTGTGATGTTCCC